>NC_084974.1:33695313-33727813 GCF_963691925.1 Scomber scombrus | reverse complement strand
ACTATGACTGGGCTAACTTCCTTCAGCAAAGGATTACAGCGCCAGTCACTAACATAACAAACTAATACAACAACTAATCTGAAAATAATCTGAGCCCCTAAAATGTCCAGGGTGCCACACCTCTCTGTATTTACAGACCTGCTGCTTCAGCCAATCAGCTCTCTGTATTTACAGACCTGCTGCTTCAGCCAATCAGCTCTCTGTATTTACAGACCTGCTGCTTCAGCCAATCAGCTCTCTGTATTTACAGACCTGCTGCTTCAGCCAATCAGCTCTCTGTATTTACAGACCTGCTGCTTCAGCCAATCACCTCTCTGTATTTACAGACCTGCTGCTTCAGCCAATCAGCTCTCTGTATCTACAGACCTGCTGTTCCTCTACACAGGCTGAACCAGACCTTAGCAATCTAAAACAGATCAGTAGTTACAAACTAAACTTAAAACTCACAGAAAAAAAGGAAACTCAGGAAAATAAGAGAACACTGCAAAATGTAACTTAAAGTGTATTTTAAAACATTATAGAAGGTTGATGAGTCTACATTTTAAACACAGATCATCTTTTTATCCTATTTATCTATTTTAACCTGTTTTACCTGAAAGGTCAGAGCACTGAATTACATCATTTTAACTCAGCACCTTTATCTTTTCCTTTTACACACATTTTAAATATGTTTGAACTCATATTGTTTCCATTCAGTACATTCAGAATTACAGCATTCTTATAACCATTACACTGACACAGCTGGAACAAGCAGCATGTGATTGGCACTGCTGTTCATAGAGGCAGGAGACTGTTAGATGCTTTCAAATTCATTATTTAAGTAATGAACTGTTGGCTGTGCATTATTTGCATGTTATTTATCTTACCAACATATTCATCAGCATGCAACATCATTGATTAACAGTGGAGACAATCAAACTGTTTTGTTGTCCCTGAAACTTGTGTAGGACAATTTCTTTCCACACAAAACATTTGATCAGGAATTGATAAGAGAATCAATGAAGAACTGGACCAACTAGCACAATAGATTATTGTATTGGTATCAATACAATCTGATCAATTCCTGTCCAGAGGCCGAGGCCCGGCTACCAGAGACTCCACAGCTCCAGGAGGGGACCTCCTGAGATGTTTTATATTTGTCATGATATATAAGGTGGTAAATAAAGATCAGTATTAAATATTAAATCCTCTCTCTCTCCAGACTCTGTCAGGCTGGTGAATGGGACTAGTCTGTGTTCAGGCAGACTGGAGGTGAAGTCTGAGCAGTCGTGGTCCTCAGTGTGTGAAGCTGACTTTGACCAGCAGGATGCAGAGGTGGTCTGTAGGGAGCTTGGCTGTGGGGCTCCTTCAGTCCTCCAGGGGGCGCTCTATGGAGAAGTGGAGGCTCCAATGTGGACCAAAGAGTTCCAGTGTGGAGGCAATGAGTCTGCTCTCCTGGACTGTAGAAGATCAGACTCAGCTAGAAGAACCTGCTCACCTGGTAAAGCTGTTGGACTCACCTGCTCAGGTAGAAGAGGAGCTGCAGCTTTGATTTGTCTTCATTTCTGTTCTCATGAAACTCACTTTATTCTTTTACTGATGACTCTCTTGTTTCTGTTCAGAGCCTGTCAGGTTGGTGGGAGGAGCCAGTCGCTGTGCAGGTACACTGGAGGTGAAACGGGGAGAGTGGAGACCAGTGAAAGACTATTACTGGACCCTGAAGGAAGCAGCTGTTGCCTGCAGAGAATTGGACTGTGGCTCTGCTGTTTCAACAGGACGCAGAGATGAGTCCTCAAACAGACCTGTATGGTGGATCTACCCTGACTGTCTTCAGTCTGGATCTGCACTGAGGGACTGTGTAAAATCACGTTCTTCTTCCTTCATCCTGGAGATCACCTGCTCAGGTAAGTCCATCAGTGACATCATCTCTGACAGTAATACTCTCCTTCCTCTGTCACAGTGATAGTTGGTGGTTTCCATTGAACTGAACTGTAAACTTATGGAGGATGACGGCTTCCTAAAGGGTAGAGAAGTTAGCTTGTTCCTGGAGGCTCATTGATTCAAACTGAAACAATCTGTACCTTTAATCAACCTGCTGTGGTTCACTCACACACTCTGCAGTTCTCCTGAGCCAGCTCAGTCACATCCACCTTACAAACAACTACATCACAAATGAATATAGTTGTTGGTCTGTGTCTGAACAAAGAAGCAACAGTTTGCTAACAGGTTAAATATCTTCCAATCATTTCTGTAGGAAACTATTGTGTCTGCAGTGTTGTATGAATGTCTTATTAACATGTTGATGGTCTCAGATGAATCAAACTGCAGCTGTTTTCTGTCTGATCTGAAGGCAGCTGAGGATGTTAATGTGTTTCCTCCTCTGCTCTCTGACTCCTCTGTATTACACATGAATGTAGGAGTTCTCTGTGCTGTGTGATCATCTCTCAGTGATCAACGTTCATTTATCTCAACAAACAAATGAGGAGAAAACAACATTCAGCTTCTCACAGAAGAAGAAGGATTCATCATCTTGTTACACACTGAATGTAGACAATGTTCATCCAGGTGCCAGATGGTTTTATTTGTAGTGAAATACACAACAAAAAGACAGTCTAGCATCAGTACTCTCCTGTTGCTTCTACTGTGACTGTGTCCACTATGACTGGGCTAACTTCCTTCAGCAAAGGATTACAGCGCCAGTCACTAACATAACAAACTAATACAACAACTAATCTGAAAATAATCTGAGCCCCTAAAATGTCCAAGGTGCCACACCTCTCTGTATTTACAGACCTGCTGCTTCAGCCAATCACCTCTCTGTATTTACAGACCTGCTGCTTCAGCCAATCAACTCTCTGTATTTACAGACCTGCAGCTTCAGCCAATCACCTCTCTGTATTTACAGACCTGCTGCTTCAGCCAATCACCTCTCTGTATTTACAGACCTGCTGCTTCAGCCAATCAGCTCTCTGTATCTACAGACCTGCTGTTCCTCTACACAGGCTGAACCAGACCTTAGCAATCTAAAACAGATCAGTAGTTACAAACTAAACTTAAATCTCACAGAAAAAAAGGAAACTCAGGGAAATAAGAGAACACTGCAAAATGTAACTTAAAGTGTATTTTAAAACATTATAGAAGGTTGATGAGTCTACATTTTAAACACAGATCATCTCTTTATCCTATTTATCTGTTTTAACCTGTTTTACCTGAAAGGTCAGAGCACTATATTACATCATTTTAACTCAGCACCTTCATCTTTTCCTTTTACACATATTGTAAATATGTTTGAACTCATATTGTTTCCATTCAGTGCATTCAGAATTACAGCATTCTTATAACCATTACACTGACACAGCTGGAACAAGCAGCATGTGATTGGCACTGCTGTTCATAGAGGCAGGAGACTGTTAGATGCTTTCAAATTAATTATTTAAGTAATGAACTGTTGGCTGTGCATTATTTGCATGTTATTTATCTTACCAACATATTCATCAGCATGCAACATCATTGATTAACAGTGGAGACAATCAAACTGTTTTGTTGTCCCTGAAACTTGTGTAGGACAATTTCTTTCCACACAAAACATTTGATCAGGAATTGATAAGAGAATCAATGAAGAACTGGACCAACTAGCAGAATAGATTATTGTATTGGTATCAATAAAATCTTATCAATTCCTGTCCAGAGGCCGAGGCCCGGCTACCAGAGACTCCACAGCTCCAGGAGGGGACCTCCTGAGATGTTTTATATTTGTCATGATATATAAGGTGGTAAATAAAGATCAGTATTAAATATTAAATCCTCTCTCTCTCCAGACTCTGTCAGGCTGGTGAATGGGACTAGTCTGTGTTCAGGCAGACTGGAGGTGAAGTCTGAGCAGTCGTGGTCCTCAGTGTGTGAAGCTGACTTTGACCAGCAGGATGCAGAGGTGGTCTGTAGGGATCTTGGCTGTGAGGCTCCTTTAGTCCTCCAGGGGGCGCTCTATGGAGAAGTGGAGGCTCCAATGTGGACCAAAGAGTTCCAGTGTGGAGGCCATGAGTCTGCTCTCCTGGACTGTAGAAGATCAGACTCAGCTAGAAGAACCTGCTCACCTGGTAAAGCTGTTGGACTCACCTGCTCATCAGGTAGAAGAGGAGCTGCAGCTTTGATTTGTCTTCATTTGTGTTCTAATGAAACTCACTTTATTCTTTTACTGATGACTCTCTTGTTTCTGTTCTAATGAAACTCACTTTATTCTTTTACTGATGACTCTCTTGTTTCTGTTCAGAAACTGTCAGGTTGGTGGGAGGAGCCAGTCGCTGTGCAGGTACACTGGAGGTGAAAAAGAGAGAGTGGAGACCAGTGAGTGACTATTACTGGACCCTGAAGGAAGCAGCTGTTGCCTGCAGAGAATTGGACTGTGGCTCTGCTGTTTCAACAGGACGCAGATATGAGTACTCAGACAGACCTGTATGGTGGATCAACCCTAACTGTCTTCAGTCTGGATCTGCACTGAGGGACTGTGCATTATCACATTCCTCTTCCTTCATCGTGGAGATCACCTGCTCAGGTAAGTCCAGCAGTGACATCATCTCTGACAGTAATACTCTCCTTCCTCTGTCACAGTGATAGTTGGTGGTTTCCATTGAACTGAACTGTAAACTTATGGAGGATGACGGCTTCCTAAAGGGTAGAGAAGTTAGCTTGTTCCTGGAGGCTCATTGATTCAAACTGAAACAATCTGTACCTTTAATCAACCTGCTGTGGTTCACTCACACACTCTGCAGTTCTCCTGAGCCAGCTCAGTCACATCCACCTTACAAACAACTACATCACAAATGAATATAGTTGTTGGTCTGTGTCTGAACAAAGAAGCAACAGTTTGCTAACAGGTTAAATATCTTCCAATCATTTCTGTAGGAAACTATTGTGTCTGCAGTGTTGTATGAATGTCTTATTAACATGTTGATGGTCTCAGATGAATCAAACTGCAGCTGTTTTCTGTCTGATCTGAAGGCAGCTGAGGATGTTAATGTGTTTCCTCCTCTGCTCTCTGACTCCTCTGTATTACACATGAATGTAGGAGTTCTCTGTGCTGTGTGATCATCTCTCAGTGATCAACGTTCATTTATCTCAACAAACAAATGAGGAGAAAACAACATTCAGCTTCTCACAGAAGAAGAAGGATTCATCATCTAGTTACACACTGAATGTAGACAATGTTCATCCAGGTGCCAGATGGTTTTATTTGTAGTGAAATACACAACAAAAAGACAGTCTAGCATCAGTACTCTCCTGTTGCTTCTACTGTGACTGTGTCCACTATGACTGGGCTAACTTCCTTCAGCAAAGGATTACAGCGCCAGTCACTAACATAACAAACTAATACAACAACTAATCTGAAAATAATCTGAGCCCCTAAAATGTCCAGTGTGCCACACCTCTCTGTATTTACAGTCCTGCTGCTTCAGCCAATCACCTCTCTGTATTTACAGACCTGCTGCTTCAGCCAATCAGCTCTCTGTATTTAAAGACCTGCTGCTTCAGCCAATCACCTCTCTGTATTTACAGTCCTGCTGCTTCAGCCAATCAGCTCTCTATATTTACAGACCTGCTGCTTCAGCCAATCAGCTCTCTGTATTTACAGACCTGCTGCTTCAGCCAATCAGCTCTCTGTATTTACAGACCTGCTGCTTCAGCCAATCAGCTCTCTGTATTTACAGACCTGCTGCTTCAGCCAATCAGCTCTCTGTATTTACAGACCTGCTGCTTCAGCCAATCACCTCTCTGTATTTACAGACCTGCTGTTCCTCTACACAGGCTGAACCAGACCTTAGCAATCTAAAACAGATCAGTAGTTACAAACTAAACTTAAATCTCACAGAAAAAAAGGAAACTCAGGGAAATAAGAGAACACTGCAAAATGTAACTTAAAGTGTATTTTAAAACATTATAGAAGGTTGATGAGTCTACATTTT
Organism: Scomber scombrus; assembly: GCF_963691925.1. Lineage (NCBI taxonomy): Eukaryota > Metazoa > Chordata > Actinopteri > Scombriformes > Scombridae > Scomber > Scomber scombrus. The sequence continues at coordinate 33,721,874 of NC_084974.1, read as the reverse complement.
AAACACAGATCATCTTTTTATCCTATTTATCTGTTTTAACCTGTTTTACCTGAAAGGTCAGAGCAATGGATCACAGATAACCTTGATCTGCAGATCATAGTGTGTTTTTAAATCAATCCCTTTTATAGAACAATTAATTACAGCATTTTAACTCAGCACCTTTATCTTTTCCTTTTACACACATTTTAAATATGTTTGAACTCATATTGTTTCCATTCAGTACATTCAGAATTACAGCATTCTTATAACCATTACACTGACACAGCTGGAACAAGCAGCATGTGATTGGCACTGCTGTTCATAGAGGCAGGAGACTGTTAGATGCTTTCAAATTCATTATTTAAGTAATGAACTGTTGGCTGTGCATTATTTGCATGTTATTTATCTTACCAACATATTCATCAGCATGCAACATCATTGATTAACAGTGGAGACAATCAAACTGTTTTGTTGTCCCTGAAACTTGTGTAGGACAATTTCTTTCCACACAAAACATTTGATCAGGAATTGATAAGAGAATCAATGAAGAACTGGACCAACTAGCAGAATAGATTATTGTATTGGTATCAATACAATCTGATCAATTCCTGTCAAGAGGCTGAGGCCCGGCTACCAGAGACTCCACAGCTCCAGGAGGGGACCTCCTGAGATGTTTTATATTTGTCATGATATATAAGGTGGTAAATAAAGATCAGTATTAAATATTAAATCCTCTCTCTCTCCAGACTCTGTCAGGCTGGTGAATGGGACTAGTCAGTGTTCAGGCAGACTGGAGGTGAAGTCCGAGCAGTCGTGGTCCTCAGTGTGTGAAGCTGACTTTGACCAGCAGGATGCAGAGGTGGTCTGTAGGGAGCTTGGCTGTGGGGCTCCTTCAGTCCTCCAGGGGGCGCTCTATGGAGAAGTGGAGGCTCCAATGTGGACCAAAGAGTTCCAGTGTGGAGGCCATGAGTCTGCTCTCCTGGACTGTAGAAGATCAGACTCAGCTAGAAGAACCTGCTCACCTGGTAAAGCTGTTGGACTCACCTGCTCAGGTAGAAGAGGAGCTGCAGCTTTGATTTGTCTTCATTTCTGTTCTAATGAAACTCACTTTATTCTTTTACTGATGACTCTCTTGTTTCTGTTCAGAGCCTTTCAGGTTGGTGGGAGGAGCCAGTCGCTGTGCAGGTACACTGGAGATGAAACGGGGAGAGTGGAGACCAGTGAGTGACTCTTACTGGACCCTGGAGGAAGCAGCTGTTGCCTGCAGAGAATTGGACTGTGGCTCTGCTGTTTCAACAGGAAGCAGAAATGAGTCCTCAGAGAGACCTGTATGGAAGATCGACCCTTACTGTCTTCATTCTGGATCTGCACTGAGGGACTGTGCATCATCACGTTTCGCTTCCTCCATCATGGAGATCACCTGCTCAGGTAAGTCCATCAGTGACATCATCTCTGACAGTAATACTCTCCTTCCTCTGTCACAGTGATAGTTGGTGGTTTCCATTGAACTGAACTGTAAACTTATGGAGGATGACGGCTTCCTAAAGGGTAGAGAAGTTAGCTTGTTCCTGGAGGCTCATTGATTCAAACTGAAACAATCTGTACCTTTAATCAACCTGCTGTGGTTCACTCACACACTCTGCAGTTCTCCTGAGCCAGCTCAGTCACATCCACCTTACAAACAACTACATCACAAATGAATATAGTTGTTGGTCTGTGTCTGAACAAAGAAGCAACAGTTTGCTAACAGGTTAAATATCTTCCAATCATTTCTGTAGGAAACTATTGTGTCTGCAGTGTTGTATGAATGTCTTATTAACATGTTGATGGTCTCAGATGAATCAAACTGCAGCTGTTTTCTGTCTGATCTGAAGGCAGCTGAGGATGTTAATGTGTTTCCTCCTCTGCTCTCTGACTCCTCTGTATTACACATGAATGTAGGAGTTCTCTGTGCTGTGTGATCATCTCTCAGTGATCAACGTTCATTTATCTCAACAAACAAATGAGGAGAAAACAACATTCAGCTTCTCACAGAAGAAGAAGGATTCATCATCTTGTTACACACTGAATGTAGACAATGTTCATCCAGGTGCCAGATGGTTTTATTTGTAGTGAAATACACAACAAAAAGACAGTCTAGCATCAGTACTCTCCTGTTGCTTCTACTGTGACTGTGTCCACTATGACTGGGCTAACTTCCTTCAGCAAAGGATTACAGCACCAGTCACTAACATAACAAACTAATACAACAACTAATCTGAAAATAATCTGAGCCCCTAAAATTTCCAGGTTGCCACACCTCTCTGTATTTACAGACCTGCTGCTTCAGCCAATCAGCTCTCTGTATTTACAGACCTGCTGCTTCAGCCAATCAGCTCTCTGTATCTACAGACCTGCTGTTCCTCTACACAGGCTGAACCAGACCTTAGCAATCTAAAACAGATCAATAGTTACAAACTAAACTTAAAACTCACAGAAAAAAGGAAACTCAGGGAAATAAGAGAACACTGCAAAATGTAACTTAAAGTGTATTTTAAAACATTATAGAAGGTTGATGAGTCTACATTTTAAACACAGATCATCTCTTTATCCTATTTATCTGTTTTAACCTGTTTTACCTGAAAGGTCAGAGCAATGGATCACAGATAACCTTGATCTGCAGATCATAGTGCATTTTTAAATCAATCCCTTTTATAGAACAATGAATTACATCATTTTAACTCAGCACCTTTATCTTTTCCTTTTACACACATTTTAAATATGTTTGAACTCATATTGTTTCCATTCAGTGCATTCAGAATTACAGCATTCTTATAACCATTACACTGACACAGCTGGAACAAGCAGCATGTGATTGGCACTGCTGTTCATAGAGGCAGGAGACTGTTAGATGCTTTCAAATTCATTATTTAAGTAATGAACTGTTGGCTGTGCATTATTTGCATGTTATTTATCTTACCAACATATTCATCAGCATGCAACATCATTGATTAACAGTGGAGACAATCAAACTGTTTTGTTGTCCCTGAAACTTGTGTAGGACAATTTCTTTCCACACAAAACATTTGATCAGGAATTGATAAGAGAATCAATGAAGAACTGGACCAACTAGCACAATAGATTATTGTATTGGTATCAATAAAATCGTATCAATTCCTGTCCAGAGGCCGAGGCCCGGCTACCAGAGACTCCACAGCTCCAGGAGGGGACCTCCTGAGATGTTTTATATTTGTCATGATATATAAGGTGGTAAATAAATATCAGTATTAAATATTAAATCCTCTCTCTCTCCAGACTCTGTCAGGCTGGTGAATGGGACTAGTCTGTGTTCAGGCAGACTGGAGGTGAAGTCTGAGCAGTCGTGGTCCTCAGTGTGTGAAGCTGACTTTGACCAGCAGGATGCAGAGGTTGTCTGTAGGGAGCTTGGCTGTGGGGCTCCTTCAGTCCTCCAGGGGGCGCTCTATGGAGAAGTGGAGGCTCCAATGTGGACCAAAGAGTTCCAGTGTGGAGGCCATGAGTCTGATCTCCTGGACTGTAGAAGATCAGACTCAGCTAGAAGAACCTGCTCACCTGGTAAAGCTGTTGGACTCACCTGCTCAGGTAGAAGAGGAGCTGCAGCTTTGATTTGTCTTCATTTCTGTTCTAATGAAACTCACTTTATTCTTTTACTGATGACTCTCTTGTTTCTGTTCAGAGACTGTCAGGTTGGTGGGAGGAGCCAGTCGCTGTGCAGGTACACTGGAGATGAAACGGGGAGAGTGGAGACCAGTGAGTGACTCTGACTGGACCCTGAAGGAAGCAGCTGTTGCCTGCAGAGAATTGGACTGTGGCTCTGCTGTTTCAACAGGAAGCAAAGATGTGTCCTCACGTACACCTGTATGGTGGATCAATCCTTACTGTCTTCAGTCTGGATCTGCACTGACGGACTGTGCATCATCACGTTTCGCTTCCTCCATCGTGGAGATCACCTGCTCAGGTGAGTCCATCAGTGACATCATCTCTGACAGTAATACTCTCCTTCCTCTGTCACAGTGATAGTTGGTGGTTTCCATTGAACTGAACTGTAAACTTATGGATGATGACGGCTTCCTAAAGGGTAGAGAAGTTAGCTTGTTCCTGGAGGCTCATTGATTCAAACTGAAACAATCTGTACCTTTAATCAACCTGCTGTGGTTCACTCACACACTCTGCAGTCCTCCTGAGCCAGCTCAGTCACATCCACCTTACAAACAACTACATCACAAATGAATATAGTTGTTGGTCTGTGTCTGAACAAAGAAGCAACAGTTTGCTAACAGGTTAAATATCTTCCAATCATTTCTGTAGGAAACTATTGTGTCTGCAGTGTTGTATGAATGTCTTATTAACATGTTGATGGTCTCAGATGAATCAAACTGCAGCTGTTTTCTGTCTGATCTGAAGGCAGCTGAGGATGTTAATGTGTTTCCTCCTCTGCTCTCTGACTCCTCTGTATTACACATGAATGTAGGAGTTCTCTGTGCTGTGTGATCATCTCTCAGTGATCAACGTTCATTTATCTCAACAAACAAATGAGGAGAAAACAACATTCAGCTTCTCACAGAAGAAGAAGGATTCATCATCTAGTTACACACTGAATGTAGACAATGTTCATCCAGGTGCCAGATGGTTTTATTTGTAGTGAAATACACAACAAAAAGACAGTCTAGCATCAGTACTCTCCTGTTGCTTCTACTGTGACTGTGTCCACTATGACTGGGCTAACTTCCTTCAGCAAAGGATTACAGCGCCAGTCACTAACATAACAAACTAATACAACAACTAATCTGAAAATAATCTGAGCCCCTAAAATGTCCAGGGTGCCACACCTCTCTGTATTTACAGTCCTGCTGCTTCAGCCAATCAGCTCTCTGTATTTACAGTCCTGCTGCTTCAGCCAATCACCTTTCTGTATTTACAGACCTGCTGCTTCAGCCAATCACCTCTCTGTATTTACAGACCTGCTGCTTCAGCCAATCACCTCTCTGTATTTACAGACCTGCTGCTTCAGCCAATCACCTCTCTGTATTTACAGACCTGCAGCTTCAGCCAATCACCTTTCTGTATTTACAGACCTGCTGCTTCAGCCAATCATCTATGTGTCTCCTACCATGGACGGGGTCTCCGGGGCCCAGCAGCAGGGGTTTCAGGTTCTCCAGGGCTCCAACTTCACCATCAGCTGCTCCGTCCAGCCTCAGTACCCAGGAGGCTCCTTCCAGCTCACCTTCACCTCCTCCAACACAACATACAACTACACCCAGCCAGCTGTCAATCACTCTGCTGACTTCCTGTTTCCTGCTGCAGACCCCGCCCACCAAGGAAACTACAGCTGTGTTTATGGCGTCTATGTTTTTTCTCATAACTTCTCCTCTGAGAGCCGTCTGCTCTCTCTCACTGTCACAGGTAAGCTGAAGCAGAGTGTGAAGCTCAGTCCAACTGAGACGTCACACTGACTTTGTTTCCATGTTTGATAAAAAGTCATGAGGCAGCAGGAGCGACCCAGCGACCTACAGAGAGCTGAGTCACAGTCTGATGAAGGAGCTGTAAACTGTTTCCTTCCCGGCTTCTTTAACATTATTCAACCATAACAACTGTGTTGTAGTGGAAAGTAAAAGTGAAGCCAGATAAGCACTATAATGATAATAAACAGGGCTTTACATGATGAACTCAGAGCTTCAACAGGATCACATCTGATTTAACTGCATGTAAAGACGTTGACTGTTAACAATCAGTTGAATCATTTTAACCAGACAGGAGCTTTAAGGAGAGAATCAGCAGACTTTCATTCATTCTTTCAAAGCAGCTGTGAACACATTAGTGGTTTTTGTTGAACATCATCAGCATACAGAGAGGATCAGATGAACTTATTCTCTAAGAGCTGAATCAACAAGCTGCTTCAGACTTCAATGATTTTAGGAGATTTAACATCACTAAAGTTTCTGTTTGATGGGAGCTGTTGTCTTCATGATGTCATGTGATCTAATGTGATGACTGAATGTGTCTCATCAGATCCAGATGAGACATTTCACAGAACAGTTTTCATCATCAGACTGGTCGTCCTGCCGGTGGCTCTGCTGCTGTCTAACACTGCCCTCTATTTCATCCTGAAGGTACTGAACATGTTTGTTTAGAGGACTGGTTGAAATGAAGCACTCAGCCTGTTTATACTGATAGAGGAGTGATGCAGTCACTTAGATCTGTGTTGTCATGTCTCTCCAGGCCAGCAGGGGGCAGAAGTCAGACCCACAGGAGAACATTGAGCTGGATAATTATAACCTGGGTGTTTCCAGAGCTGAAGGAGAGCCGGCTGGAGAGGAAGGAGCTCGGGGAGCAGAGTAGGACATCCGAGGAGCCACACAAACCCTCTGAAGAAGAAAATCATGTTTGGTTTCATCTCTCCTCTCAGTCTGACAGGTTTTTGCAGCCCAGCACGGCGAGGAATGACGTCCATAGTGTTCGATTCCACAGCTTCTGATTTCCATCCAGCACCAACGCTCAGTGCCAAAACAGGAAGTAGTAAGACCTTTATTAAAACCACTAGAAGAAGAGCAGAGAGGAGATCTGATCTGTATATAATTATAGTTTGACAGCATATTAATCTCTCGTGTAAAGAGCTGTAACATTTTTACTTAACCCTTTACGTACTGTTCATATTCTATCATCACATACTGTTCATATTCTATCATCACATACTGTTCATATTCTATCATCACATACTGTTCATATTCTATCATCACATACTGTTCATATTCTATCATCACATACTGTTCATATTCTATCACATACTGTTCATATTCTATCATCACATACTGTTCATATTCTATCATCACAGTTTGTTCTCCTCATAAAAAGTGTTTATACCAAACGTTGAAGCACAGATGTGTTTAGAAAGCATCAATAGTCTCACTGACTGATCAATAAATGTGATTAAACCTTGATTCATGTGTCAGAGAGCAGAGAGAGTGTATTTTTTTTTAGCTTTTACACCACTAAACATCTCCTATCACACAATATCATGTCCTATTTTACCTCAGACATGAAAATATAACATAGCAATAATGATGGAAATGTCTCTTTTTGGTAGTTTTGAGTCTCTTTAGTCAATTTTAGTCTCTTATTAGTCATTTTTATGTCTTTTTTGGTATTTTTTAAGGTGTTTAATCTATTTTTTTAATCTTTTTTAGTCATTTTTTCATCTCTTTTTGGTGGTTAAATGTAATTTTAGTGAAAGTGAAAATGAGCAGAGCTTTCTGGAACTGTGGGGTTTATTGTATAACCATTAGAGCCATCAGTCTTCACTGCTACATCATAAAAAGAATCTTATTAAAACTATTAACTATTCATTTCACTAAAACACATGTCAAAAGATACAGAGATAATCTGACCCAGAACAGCCTCAATGGACAAACATCTGGAGCACAAATACTAAATATAACATTTAATATGTTTATATTTTTGTGCATTTTGACCACTTTAGGAAAAGTCATCAAATGTCAGAATAAAAGACATTTGCAGTGTTTTTACAAGCTGTTAGATGTTAAAACAGGTTAAATTTGACATTATGTAAAGGTTGAATATTTTCATGAATCCAGAGTTTTATGATCTCATCTGGATAAATGTTGAGTCAAGAAATCATTTAAAAATCTATCTGCATGTTTGATGAGTTTATATCTTTGTTTCTTCACTTCCTTTTATAGACTATTTACTACTTATTCAGCTTGATGTGTTATTGAGTTATTGAACTTTTTGAGTTAATGTAACCGAACAAAAGGAAATATTATTTAGTGAAATGAAGTGTTTTATCTTTGTAATGCTGTTTCCAATAAATAAATCTGCTGTTTGACAGAATTGAATGTTTGTTCAGCCTTCATTTATTGTATGTGACAGTTTCATGCTAATAAATCAGTTTCTAATACAGTACACGGCATAGATGAGTACACTTGTTCTGAACATAAAGAAATATTTCAAAGGATGATGACCAAATTGAAATGTATTAAAAAAATATATAATTGAAAAATAGAAAGATATGCCTTCAATATCTGTAAAATAAGTAAATTAGGCAACTTTGCTTAAATATAGGGACAAGAATGTAATATTCTAGTACTTATTCTGTCCTCCTTTACTTCTAAGTACTTTGAACTACACTAGTTTGTATGAAAGCTGCTCTATAAATAAAGTTTACAGTGACGTACTGTCCCATCTATCCTGCTGCACCATTCAAGGATGACCTCCTTTACTGTACTGATGTTTGATGAGGAGTGCTGCTCAGTTTGTCTCTTCAAAATTCCCCACAGGTTCTCATATATCAATAACACTTTTACACTTTCCTGCTTTCATTTTAATCCCAAAAGGAATTTTCATGATTATTTTTTCCTCTCCCTCAACTGAAAATCAAATAATACAATTCTTATTTATTTGTGACAGTAAATGAAAAACAAGATGAAGTAAAGTCACAATAAACAAAATTCTTAAGTCTGAAAGGACACAATCTAGAAAAGACCTGCAGTGAACGTGTAACAACCAGAAGTAGTTTTTGTGATTACCTGTCACACTATTTGATGCTTTTAGTATAAGACTATCAATATTGATATTGTCCCCATCCCCAGACTATACAGCTACACTGCACACAGGCAGGTTGTCTGCTGGGCAGAAACATCAGAAAGCCTGTACCTGCTTGTGTTGTGTCTGCCATTAGACAGCAGGTTCCAGAGGAAGGAGGAAATTATAAAGCGTTTGAATGGCCTCATTTGGGTGACAATAAAAACAAATCACAATCACAAAATGTCTCTCTGTATAAAAACATGTTTATAAAGTGTAGATCAGATATATATCAAGTGGATTTGCATCTATGGTTAGGCCTGCAGGCAACAGCAGCCTAAGACTGATAACAAACATGTCCTACATAAATAAACTTATGATCATGAATTAAAGTCAAGACAATTAGGCACTTCCAGTGGAGCCACCACCCGTAGGAGGGGCCAAAGGGGTCGGTTGCAGTGTGAGCTGGGCGGCAGCCGAAGGCGGGGACCTTGGCGGTCCGATCCTCGGCTGCAGAAGCTAGCTCTAGGGACGTGGAATGTCACCTCTCTGGTGGGGAAGGAGCATGAGCTGGTGCGCAAGGTTGAGAAGTTCCTGCTAGATATAGTCGGCCTCACCTCGACGCATAGCAAGGTCTCCGGAACCAGTCTTCTCGACTCTCTTCCACTCTGGAGTTGCCACTGGTGAGATGCGCCGGGCAGGGGTGGCAATACTTATTGCCCCCCGGCTTGGTGCCTGTATGTTGGAATTAACCTCAGTGGACGAGAGAGTAGCCTCCCTCCTCCTTTGGGTGGGGGGAAGGATCCTGACTGTTGTTTGTGCCTATGGTTCAAGCAGCAGTTCAGAGTATCCACCCTTCTTGGACTCCTTAGAGGGGGTGCTGGAGAGTGCTCCCTCTGGGGATTCCCTCGTCCTGCTGGGAGACTTCAACGCTCACGGTGGCAATACTTATTGGCACACCCTAGGCCGCAGTTCGATGATTGACTTTGTAGTCGTGTCGTCGGACTTGTCGCCGCATGTCTTGGACACTCTGGCGAAGAGAGGGGCGGAGCTTTCAACTGATCACCACCTGGTGGTGAGTTGGCTCCGATGGTGGGGGAGGATGGCGGTAAGACCTGACAGACCCAAACGTATTGCGAGGACAACAGGAGGGTTAAAGCCTTCTTCAATGCAGTATGATGTTCATTTGGGACATTTTGGCCTCCCTGATTTTATATGTGTTGATAAAGCAGGGTATGCATTAGGGCGTGGCTACGTGGTGATTGACAGGTTGATTGGTTCACAGGTTCAGGAGGGCGCCTCATGCTCCTCCTGATGCCCATATAAGTAGAATCCCTGTTTTTATTTTTCCCAGCATGCACCGGAAATTTTCAAGATGGCACTGCTCAGATCCGATACTATTGGTCTCCGAGCAGCAGTCCATAAACCAATGGGTGACGTCACGGATGTTACGTCCATTATATATAGTCTATGATCCGCCCACAGGGCAGCCTCTCGGGGATTACGTCACACACGCTAACCCAAACAATGACAACCGGGGGAGGGAGGGCACACACATATACAAACACACAGAAGGAAAACCGGACATTATCATCAATTAATAAAGAAACCATGTCCGGGGGAAAAAAGGACGTTTGGTCAGCCTATACATGGCTATCCGTCTACCTGTATTACCCAATACCTGGACACAGCTGAGAAGTCACGTGATATTGTTAAGGAAGACCCGCCTTCATGAGAGAACTGACAGATTGCATTCTCAATTTGAATTTTGGTGCAGATAACGCGTGTGGAAATGCAATCCAGTAAGCGGGGGCGCTGTTGTATTTCTTTGTGTTGTTTAACCTCAGAAAATACAAAGTGATGCGAGGATTGCATTTCCACTTTGCAAATTGAATTGTCAATTGCCAAACGCATTTTCAAATTGCATGACAAAATTGCCAATTAGCTAAATGTATTTCCATTTGAATAAAGAACCAACACTGATGGAGCTTCTTCACTGTTATTGCAGCTTATCAATAACATTGATTGATAATCATCAGCTGCAAGGATTTCTTCCTCATGTTGAACGCTGCGCTCTCATTGGACGATGCAGGTTTCACTTTTATGATTTTAAACTTTTTGAACATGAATCAGAAATAAAAAGATATAACTGATCAATATAAACATGGATGAAGCAGGAAGAAGACGCAGCGATGACATCACATGATCTGATGGTTTTATTGGTTGCTTTTTGACGCTCCTGTAAAATTTCTCCGATGATACAAAACAAAACTTTTGATGTGACAACAGTTTAAATTAACTCCAGATGTTTGATGACGACTCCTCCACAGTTCAGTGACCTCACCAGCAGGACCAATCAGCTCGCAGCAGGTCATCACCTGTGCCAGGTGGGACCAAAAGACGTCCTCCAGTCCGTTCTGACAGCTGATTGGCTGCTTAGAAGGGCGGGGGTGGGGTTTATGTAATGATGGGGGCGGGGCCTCACAGGTAACCCTCCTTCCTGAACTGCTCCTGCAGGATGTCTCGGTACTCGTCGAAGCCGCCGTCGATGCGCTGAACTTTCCCGCCATCACACACCCACAGCTCCTTACACACCATCCGGATCAGACGCTCGTCATGGGACACCAGGATGACCCCGCCCTGAAACAGTGACATCACACACCTGAGACACCTAAGACACCTGAGATACACCTGAGACACCTGTCCAACAAGCTGAAAGTGACTCTGTTATTTTTGCTGGAAAAGTCAGAATCTTTTATTTGATGATATGAAAATATAAATCTGCTGATTTTTCTTCTTTTGTTGACTCAAACAAACAAACTGTGATTTTATTATGAATCTTATTCCTCAGAAATGATTGAGGCAGAAACCCTCTATGTTTAAGAGTAGTTCCTTTAATGTTAATTTTCAATGTGCTTTATAAAGATTGATTAATTGATTAATTGACTCACTCTGAACTTGTTGAGCGCTTTGGCCAGAGCCTCGATGGTCTCCATGTCCAGGTGATTAGTCGGCTCGTCAAGGATGTAAAAGTTTGGACTGAAAGAGACAACGACATCATCACCATCACCATCACCATCATCACCATCAGTAGAAGCTCTATCAGCTGATCCCTGAGCTTTCTCTCACCATGGCATGGTCATCTGTGCGAAGGCCACTCTGCTCTTCTGTCCTCCTGACAGACTTGCCACCGGCCTCGTTGACAGCTCGCCAGTGATTCCGTAACCTCCCAGCTGGTGACGGTACTCCTCCTCTGACCGACCTGCAACACACAACACCGGCCAATCAGGGTCTAACTGGTCTAACTGGTTCCACTCATCCAATCAGGGTCTAACTGGTCTAACTCAGCCAATCAGGGTCTAACTGGTTCCACTCATCCAATCAGGGTCTAACTGGTCCCACTCAGCCAATCAGGGTCTAACTGGTCTAATTGGTCCCACTCATCCAATCAGGGTCTAACTGGTCCCACTTAGCCAATCAGGGTCTAACTGGTCTAACTGGTTCCACTCAGCCAATCAGGGTCTAACTGGTCTAACTCAGCCAATCAGGGTCTAACTGGTCCCACTCATCCAATCAGGGTCTAACTGGTCCCACTCAGCCAATCAGGGTCTAACTGGTCCCACATAGCCAATCAGGGTCTAACTGGTTCCACTCAGCCAATCAAGGTCTAACTGGTCCCACTCAGCCAATCAGGGTCTAACTGGTCTAATTGATCCCACTTAGTCAACCAGGGTCTAACTGGTCCCACTCAGCCAATCAGGGTCTAACTGGTCTAATTGATCCCACTTAGCCAACCAGGGTCTAACTGGTCCCACTCAGCCAATCAGGGTCTAACTGGTCCCACTCAGCTCAGCATCAGGATGCTGTTGTTGTTCATGTTATTGTCTTTGTTGATGATGTTGTTGCTATAGTTACCGGGGAACTTGTTGAGCAGCAGCTCCACAGAGCAGACGTTCAGGTCCAGCTGATCCACGTGATGCTGACTGAAGTAACCGATCTTCAAGCTCCTGATGACACATTAAAATCAGAGAAAAGACACTTGGGTCAGTTTGGAGGCTGAATACTGATCCTTAAAAGTGTTTCCTTAAAAAAAGCTTTATAAACAACGAGTATAAATGTTATATCAACGTTTCCCTGTATGAGTGGTTCATTACAAGTTTCCTACAATCAATACTAGAGTGTAAAATGTTCCCCGAACAGAGTGAACCTGCTGTAAATGTAGATCTTTATTACATGTACGTAATCTGTTCCTAACAGTAACACTTTGACTCTCAGGTAAACAGACTGAGGTGATTCCTGTCCTCTGATTGGTCGATTTGTCGTCTTACCTGTGCGCTTGTCTGATTCCGTTGACTGGTGTCAGCTCACCCATCAGCAGTTTGAGAATGGTACTCTTACCGGCGCCGTTTTCTCCAACCTGACAGGAAACACAACACAGCTCAGTCCTGACCATAGACTGTATATAAAATGGTCGTAACATCCGTGACGTCACCCATTGGTTTGTGGACTGCTGCTCGGAGGCCAATAGTATCGGATCTGAGCAGCGCCATCTTGAAAATTTCCGGTGCATGCTGGGAAAAAATAAAAACATGGATTCTACTTATATGGGCATCAGGAGGAGCATGAGGCGCCCTCCTGAACCTGTGAACCAAACAACCTGTCAATCACGACGTAGCCACGCCCTAATGCATACCCTGCTTTATCGTCACATATAAAATCAGGGAGGCCAAAATGTCCCAAATGAACATCATACTGCATTGAAGAAGGCTTTAAACTAGCGATTGAGACCATAAACACATTTTGAAAACGTTTACTGAGGTTAGAAATCAAGTGAGAAGTTGGTGAATTCTCCATTGACTTGTATAGAGACGGAAGTCCTTTTGACACCAAAACGGTCGCCCCCTGGTGGCCTTTTGATAGAATGCAGTTGGCATCAGGACCAGAACTCCCCGCCTGGTCCTGACGACATTATGGATCAGCTTCATGGTTTAATAATCAAGCAGTCAGCCTACACGGTTTGTTCATATTATTATAAAGCTATATTAAATATTCTAATGAGGTCAGATCCTCAGGTTTGAATGATACTGAGGGAAGCAGCTGTCAGAAACAGGCGTCCAATCAGAGGATACGTACAATGCAGATTCGAGACTCGAGGTCAGCTGACACGTTGAGTCCAGAGAAGAGCCGCGCGTCTGGAGAGTAATAAAACTCTACTTCATCTAACTGCAGGATGGGAGGAGACAACTTCTCAAAGTTATCTGGAAACCTGCAGCAGGAAACAAACAGGTCAGCCAATCAATCAATCAATCAATCAATCAGCTCCTCAGCAGTGACAGCAGGTTATTCTGCTGGTGAAAATGTATTTATCTCTGTCATCAAAGTGAAGAAGACTCTCAGACCTGATAGAAAGCTGACACACAGGATCAGTCTTACCTTAAAGTGACCTCAGTTTCTTTCTCCAAGGCTTTCAGTTCAGGCCTGCAGAACAAACACACACGTATTCTTACAGTGACCACAGGTGTGTGTGTGGGTGTGTCAGGTGTGTGTGTCAGGTGTGTGTGTCAGGTGTGTGTGTGTGTGTGTGTCAGTACTCACAGTCTCTCCAGTAGTTTCAGTTTGCTCTGGACCTGAGCTGCCCTGTTTGCGTTGTATCGAAACCTGTCGATAAAAACCTGAAATACAAAAACATCACTGACAGTTTCTCCTCTACTGTATTTGTTGTCTGTGCTGCAGTAGTAGTACCTGTGTGCTGTCTGTACTGCAGTAGTAGTACCTGTGTGCTGTCTGTACTGCAATAGTAGTACCTGTGTGTGCTGTCTGTGCTGCAGTAGTAGTACCTGTGTGTGCTGTCTGTGCTGCAGTAGTAGTACCTGTGTGTGCTGTCTGTGCTGCAGTAGTAGTACCTGTGTTGTCTGTGCTGCAGTAGTAGTACCTGTGTGCTGTCTGTACTGCAGTAGTAGTACCTGTGTGTGCTGTCTGTGCTGCAGTAGTAGTACCTGTGTGTGTTGTCTGTACTGCAGTAGTAGTACCTGTGTGTTGTCTGTGCTGCAGTAGTAGTACCTGTGTGTGCTGTCTGTGCTGCAGTAGTAGTACCTGTGTGTGCTGTCTGTGCTGCAGTAATAGTACCTGTGTGTGCTGTCTGTGCTGCAGTAGTAGTACCTGTGTGTGTTGTCTGTACTGCAGTAGTAGTACCTGTGTGTTGTCTGTGCTGCAGTAGTAGTACCTGTGTGTGTTGTCTGTGCTGCAGTAGTAGTACCTGTGTGTGCTGTCTGTACTGCAGTAGTAGTACCTGTGTGTGTTGTCTGTGCTGCAGTAGTAGTACCTGTGTGTGCTGTCTGTACTGCAGTAGTAGTACCTGTGTGTGTTGTCTGTGCTGCAGTAGTAGTACCTGTGTGTTGTCTGTGCTGCAGTAGTAGTACCTGTGTGTGTTGTCTGTACTGCAGTAGTAGTACCTGTGTGTGCTGTCTGTACTGCTGTAGTAGTACCTGTGTGTGTTGTCTGTACTGCAGTAGTAGTACCTGTGTGTGTTGTCTGTGCTGCAGTAGTAGTACCTGTGTGTGTTGTCTGTGCTGCAGTAGTAGTACCTGTGTGTGCTGTCTGTACTGCAGTAGTAGTACCTGTGTGTGATGTCTGTGCTGCAGTAATAGTACCTGTATATGTTGTCTGTACTGCAGCTGGGCTTCGTACTCTCTCTGTTGGTTCTTAAGTCTGTCTTCTTTGGTTTTAATAAAGTTTTCGTAGTCGCCACGGTAACTATCCAGCGTCTGGGAGTGCAGGTGGATGATGTCGGTCACCACAGCGTTCAGGAAGTTTCGGTCGTGGGAAACGACTAAGATGGTGGACTGCCACGTCTGAGGGAAGAGGTATTATCTATTACTTGTTAGCATGTGGCTAACTGTCCCCATTATTTTCAATGAGGGATGCTAACGATAGAGTGAGCGAGTATTCAGACCTGCAGGTAGTTCTCCAGCCACAGAATGGCTCTGACATCCAACATGTTGGTCGGCTCTGAAACACAGCAGCGATACATCACAATCCTCCTACTACCAACATGATTATAATTACTACTACTCACCAGAATATAACTACAATACTATTGATAAAAGTAATACTAACCAGAATCACAGATTCTAAAACTCCTTATCCTACTAATATTTTTGTGTACTTCTAATATATTTGTACTTCTACTACTCATACTTACATGCCACCTTATAGTACTCATATACTATTTGTATTACTCCTGTACTCCTCCTCCTCTGCAGTACTAAACCACTACTAATACTACTACTTATATTACTCCTGGTCCTTCTTACTTATAGTACAACATGTATTTTACTTGTACTTTTACTACTAGTAGTACTTGTCACACTGCTCCTCCAGCTCTTACTATGAGTACTACTCCTAATAATACTCCCCACAGCCCCTGTACTGCAGTACTCGTGAGGTCATGTGACTCACCGTCCAGCAGCAGCAGGTCCGGCCTGATCAACACAAAACAAGACAAAAGTCAGAGAGAAGTCACAATGAGGAGTCACATGACTGCACAGCTGTTTATATCTGAGGAAGATGAAGGTAGAAACTCACCGAGCAAACAGAGCTCTGGCCAACGCTAACCTCATCCTCCATCCTCCTGAAAACTCCCTACACACACACACACACACACACACACATTAGTAATTGTGTGTAAGGCAGATGTTATTGAGCATGTGCAGTAGCCCTGTTGAGACTCACTTTGTTGTCTGCTGTTGCATTTTCGGAGAGAATCCGAGACCAGCCAAGATGACGGAGGCTCTGATTGGACGAGACAAATGTCAATCAAAATATCATCAGAGACTGATGGACGTGAGAGACAGTCTGAGGACGTCAGAGACAGTCTGAGGACGTCAGACAGTCTGAGGACGTCAGAGACAGTCTGAGGACGTCAGACACAGTCTGAGGACGTCAGACACAGTCTGAGGACGTCAGACATTCTGAGGACGTTAGACACAGTCTGAGGACGTCAGACATTCTGAGGACGTCAGAGACAGTCTGAGGACGTCAGACATTCTGAGGACGTCAGAGACAGTCTGAGGACGTTAGACATTCTGAGGACGTCAGACATTCTGAGGACGTCAGAGACAGTCTGAGGACGTCAGACATTCTGAGGACGTCAGACAGTCTGAGGACGTCAGACAGTCTGAGGACGTCAGAGACAGTCTGAGGACGTCAGACACAGTCTGAGGACGTCAGACACAGTCTGAGGACGTCAGACATTCTGAGGACGTCAGACAGTCTGAGGACGTCAGAGACAGTCTGAGGACGTCAGAGACAGTCTGAGGACGTCAGACACAGTCTGAGGACGTCAGACACAGTCTGAGGACGTCAGACATTCTGAGGACGTCAGACATTCTGAGGACGTCAGACAGTCTGAGGACGTCAGAGACAGTCTGAGGACGTCAGAGACAGTCTGAGGACGTCAGACACAGTCTGAGGACGTCAGACACAGTCTGAGGACGTCAGACATTCTGAGGACGTCAGAGACAGTCTGAGGACGTCAGACATTCTGAGGACGTCAGAGACAGTCTGAGGACGTTAGACATTCTGAGGACGTCAGACATTCTGAGGACGTCAGAGACAGTCTGAGGACGTCAGACATTCTGAGGACGTCAGACAGTCTGAGGACGTCAGACAGTCTGAGGACGTCAGAGACAGTCTGAGGACGTCAGACAGTCTGAGGACGTCAGAGACAGTCTGAGGACGTCAGACACAGTCTGAGGACGTCAGACACAGTCTGAGGACGTCAGACACAGTCTGAGGACGTCAGACATTCTGAGGACGTCAGAGACAGTCTGAGTGGCTCCTTTACAATAACTTTATTTAAACCTGTCAGACAGTTGCCATAGTTACCGTGCCGGGGCTTTGTCGGCCTCGATCTCCTCCAGCTTGCCGTAGATCTCCGTCAGCCTAACGCTCTCCAAGCCGTCCGCTCTGAGACACACACAGTGACATTATCAGTGACACCACCAGTGACATCATCTGTGACATAATCAGTGACATAATCAGTGACATCATCAGTTACGGGAGCGTTGTCCTTACGTTCCGTTAGCGATGCGAGCGTTAAGCGTCTTCTCCTCGTGCAGCAGCCCCTCTCTCAGCGTGTCGCTCTCCAGCACGCTCTGCAGTGCAGCCGTCTCGTCTCCCGCCACTTCCTGTTCCACATGCAGGATGGAGATGTGAGCTGGGACGCGAAGGTTACGACTCGCCAGCATCTTCAGCAGCGTCGTCTTCCCGAGCCCGTTACGACCAATCAGACCGTACCGCCGGCCTGACGCCAGAGACACCTCCGCCCCCTGCAGCAGACACCTGCACACAGCACAAAATAACCTCATATAACTACATATAACCACCTATAACTACATATAACCACATATAACTATATATAACTACATATAACTACATATAACCACATATAACTATATATAACTACATATAACTACATATAACCACATATAACTATATATAACTACATATAACTACATATAACCACATATAACTATATATAACTACATATAACTACATATAACTACATATAACCACCTATAAATACCTATAACTATATATTTACTGAAACAGTGTTGACAGGTTCAGTACTGTAATTACATAAATATAATAAAGTGAGACACATTTAAGTTTTTTTTTCTCGCCTCTCTCCGAAGGCAACGTCAAAGTTCTCGATGCGGATGTCGTAGCTGCGATTCTTCCCTGATTGGTCGACTCGGTTGTCTTTCTTACTGCTCGCTTGACTGGCCGACGCCTCCTCCAAGACACTGCGGGGACAGAGGAGAGGGCAGGTGAGAGGAGGACAGGTGAGAGGAAGACATAAAGGAGGACAGGTGAGAGGAGGTCAGGTTTAAAGGAGGACAGGTGTAAAGGAGGACAGGTGAGAGGAGGACAGGTTTAAAGGAGGACAGGTGTAAAGGAGGACAGGTGTAAAGGAGGACAGGTGAGAGGAGGTCAGGTTTAAAGGAGGACAGGTGTAAAGGAGGACAGGTGAGAGGAGGTCAGGTTTAAAGGAGGACAGGTGTAAAGGAGGACAGGTGAGAGGAGGTCAGGTTTAAAGGAGGACAGGTGTAAAGGAGGACAGGTGAGAGGAGGTCAGGTTTAAAGGAGGACAGGTGTAAAGGAGGACAGGAGAGAGTTGGACTTACACTGGCGTGGACCCTTTCTGTGAGTCCTTCTCGTTGCGGCGATCGTGTTTGGCCTTCAGCTTGGCTTCAGCCTTCTCCAACTTCTTTGAATCGACCGTCTGCAGAGACAGGAGAGAGACAACATGAGGACACAGGTGAGGACACAGGTGAACTGAGGGACATCACAGCAGGAAGACGCACCGTGTTCTGAGGACGCTTCATCATCCAGATGCCCGGAATGTCTGTGGCACCAGAGTCTGAGGACGAGAGGAGACACACATGATCAATAAACATGATCAGATGGACACGCTGACCAATCTGCAGAGACACTAGAGACACAGGGGACGACTCACTAGTGTCCACGGAGATCTGAGACAACTGCACTGGAGCGTCCAATAACACCTGCCGCTGAGTGCTGTGGCAGTTATTCCTGATCAGAACACATAATCAATACACAGCTGATCAATACACACCTGATATGATCAATAAAGGAGGACAAGTATATATTTAAACATTTATTATCATGTAAGAGAAGAAAAACAGCAAATTATCATTTAAATCAATAAGTGATGATCTGATCATTAAAGTATTGATTGATTAACGGCTGTTACAGTTAGTGCGTACTGTCCCTTTAACAGCTGCTTACAGTTTGAGTGTGTTGAACATCTGGAGGCAGATGTCTCTGACGTCGTCCTCGTTCTTACTGTCAATGGACACCTCCTGCAGGACTCCTCCGACGGCCTCGAACACCTCCTCTCCATCCTCGAAGTCTGCGCCACCGCTGTCCAACACGCCTGTAACACACACGGACACGTCATGTGATCAACACGCCTGTAACACACACGGACACGTCATGTGATCAACACGCCTGTAACACACACGGACACGTCATGTGATCAACACGCCTGTAACACACACGGACACGTCATGTGATCAACACGCCTGTAACACACGTCACGACATGTGTCGCTACATACGTCACACGCCAGACAGCCGCAGGATTCAGGATTGAAGAAGAAACTTCAGTCCTGAATCAGCCCGTTACTATGACGGCAGCCCGTTACTATGACTGCAGCCCGTTACTGTGACAGCAGCCCGTTACTATGACGGCAGCCCGTTACTATGACTGCAGCCCGTTACTGTGACAGCAGCCCGTTACTATGACTGCAGCCCGTTACTGTGACAGCAGCCCGTTACTATGACTGCAGCCCGTTACTGTGACAGCAGCCCGTTACTATGACTGCAGCCCGTTACTATGACTGCAGCCCGTTACTGTGACAGCAGCCCGTTACTATGACTGCAGCCCGTTACTGTGACAGCAGCCCGTTACTATGACTGCAGCCCGTTACTGTGACAGCAGCCCGTTACTGTGACTGCAGCCCGTTACTATGACAGCAGCCCGTTACTATGACAGCAGCCCGTTACTGGGACAGCAGCCCGTTACTGTGACTGCAGCCCGTTACTATGACAGCAGCCCGTTACTGTGACTGCAGCCCGTTACTATGACAGCAGGTCGTTACTATGACTGCAGCCCGTTACTATGACAGCAGCCCGTTACTGTGACAGCAGCCCGTTACTATGACTGCAGCCCCGTTACTAAGACTGCAGGTTGTTACTGTGACAGCAGCCCGTTACTGTGACAGCAACCCGTTACTATGACAGCAGCCCGTTACTATGACTGCAGCCCGTTACTATGACAGCAGCCCGTTACTATGACTGCAGGTTGTTACTATGACAGCAGCCCGTTACTAAAACTGCAGGTTGTTACTATGACAGCAGCCCGTTACTATGACTGAAGCCCGTTACTATGACTGCAGCCCGTTACTATGACAGCAGCCCGTTACTGGGACAGCAGCCCGTTACTGGGACAGCAGCCCGTTACTGTGACTGCAGCCCGTTACTATGACAGCAGCCCGTTACTATGACTGCAGCCCGTTACTATGACAGCAGCCCGTTACTATGACTGCAGCCCGTTACTGTGACAGCAGCCCGTTACTATGACAGCAGCCCGTTACTGTGACTGCAGCCCGTTACTATGACAGCAGGTCGTTACTATGACTGCAGCCCGTTACTATGACGGCAGCCCGTTACTGTGACAGCAGCCCGTTACTATGACTGCAGCCCCGTTACTAAGACTGCAGGTTGTTACTGTGACAGCAGCCCGTTACTGTGACAGCAACCCGTTACTGTGACAGCAGGTCGTTACTATGACTGCAGCCCGTTACTATGACAGCAGCCCGTTACTAAGACTGCAGGTTGTTACTATGACAGCAGCCCGTTACTAAAACTGCAGGTTGTTACTATGACAGTAGCTCATAAATGTCAGGTGACAACATGGCCGAAACCGTGGTGAAGAGGAGTCACTCTGACCATTAATCCATACTGATCGTTACTGATCACTGCAGCTCCAGTTTCACCGCTGACTGATTTAAAACAACATATTATTAATGTGGGACGGTCCAGTGAGTGATGTCGTCCTCCTTCCTCTGTGATGCAGGACCACGACTCCTCCAGAGGGTTCAGCAGTCCTGGGCCCCTAGAGGCCTCTACCGGGGGCCCCTAGAGGCCATCTACTGGGGCCTCTAGAGGCCTTCTACCGGGGGGCCCTAGAGGCCACTACCGGGGGCCCCTAGAGGCCACTACCGGGGGCCCCTAGAGGCCATCTACTGGGGCCTCTAGAGGCCTTCTACCGGGGGCCCCTAGAGGCCACTACCGGGGGCCCCTAGAGGCCATCTACTGGGGGCCCATCTAGAATTAAATGTTATCAGCTCTTCATCATTATTCTGACCTGCTGTCACATCCTCAGTGTAATTGTAACTAATACTGAACACACACACAAACTTTAAACACTTTATTAATAATAACTTTTTAACTTTAAGTGAATTAATGATGAATTAAAACAGCTCCTCTCCTCCTGTCAGAGTTCACTTCCATCACGCTGAGTTAACTAGTCCTAACTTACCCTAAACTACACTATCATTTACCCACCAAATACACACACACGTAGAAACACACACACACACACGTAGAAACACACACACACACATAAGAACATACAGGCACACACACACATAGAAACATACACGCACACACACACACACACACTCACAGAAACACGCACACACCCTAGCCTAACTTAACCTGAACTATTGTAACTAACCTAAAAACTCTAAACTAACTACAGTAAGCTAACTTACCCTACCCATATCTATCCTACCCATGCCGTGCCGTGCCGGGCCATGACGTGACGTGCCGTGCCGGGCCACGCCGGGCCGGGGTGTCCCTCCTGTGAACAGCCTGCTTAGCTCGTTAGCTCCGCGGCTAGCAGGCTAGTTAGAGGCCGGCATGAAGCCCGGACAGCCGGCAGACTGCCGCCCTTTCCCCGGGAGGACGGCGGCTCTGAGCCCGGCACCCGGCGGCTCTGAGCCCGGCACACGGCGGTTCTGAGCCCGGCCTCTCACCTGTGATGTAGTCGAACAGCTCCGAGTCGATCTCAGGAAACTCGCTCTTTAAAATCTCCACGTACGTCGCCATGATACCCGGCCCTGAACTCACAGCCGCCACGCGCATGCCCCGAGATGCGACAGCGCCGAGGATTCTGGGAGACGGAGTCCGAAGTGTCCGTTGTAATGACGTCACATCTGGAAAAGCCTACAAAAAGACAAAATGGAAAGAATGTGCCCCAGAGTATGGAAGACCAGTAGCGCCAGTTAAATAAAAAACTAGTCATGATTAAAAAAGATCATAAAAATATAAATTATGAGATTAAAAATAAAAACTGAGATTAAAACTCTACATGGTGACATTACAAGTAGATATTATAAGATTAAAAATCAATAAAAAAGAATTAAAAAAGATTTGAAGTAAAAATAATGGGATTAAAAAACAAAAATTATAAAATCAAAAATCTAAATTATATATTAGACATTATTATACAAAACTATGAGATACTTTCCATCCAAATAAAAGCTTTGGTTTTAGTATATATATAATTTTTATTTTTTTCTCAGTTATAATTGATATTAGCCATAAGTTTAATATATGGTCTTTACATTTAACTCTTTTTAAAAATAGTATCTTAACATGAAGTATTTTATTCTATTTAATTTGCCTGATTTTATTTTATTTTAGTGCTTTTTTCTTTTAATGTAAAGAATTTTGTTTTGGAAGGTGCTGCATCAATAATTTATTTTATTCCTACTTTTCTTTTTTTCTGTTCCTGCTGTATAGTTTTTAATAATAATGATAGTGATAATCAAACTAAATTCATAGAACTCATTTAAAACAAAAAGATGAATACAGAAACATGAAAAACACTTAAATAGACACATTAAAACATTTATTTAAAGGAGAATTATTACAACATTTAATAATAATAATAATAATAATAATAATAATATCTACATGTTTTCCCATGTATGAACTCTCTGGGTTTAGTATGATCTCTTTGAACATACATGTTAACATGTTGATCATACATGTCGCGTGTTGGTCCCGTTCTGTTGTCCAATGTGGAGCCGCAGTGCGCATGCTCGGCGGGTTTAGGGTGGGAGAGTAGCCGTTAGCATTGAAGCTAACAGCCGGAGACAGTAATGGCGGCGTCGGTGTTGCTGGCGGACAACACCGGACTCAACTTCACGGTTGGAGGCGGAAGCACCGGGAATGTTTTAGTTGGGAGTAATAACGGCGTGGGAGCGGCGGGCCCGGTGCCCTGGAACCGCTCAGTGGACCGGGCTCTGGAGGAAGCCTCGGCCACCGGGAGCCTGAACCTCAGCGGCCGGAAGCTGAAGGAGTTCCCGCGGAGCGCTGCTAACCACGACCTGTCCGACTGCACCAGGGCCGGTGAGTGAGCCCCGCAGCCCGGGGACAGCACGCAGGGCCGCCCGGTGTCTGAGCCCCGCAGCCCGGGGACAGCACGCAGGGCCGCCCGGTGTCTGAGCCCCGCAGCCCGGGGACAGCACGCAGGGCCGCCCGGTGTCTGAGCCCCGCAGCCCGGGGACAGCACGCAGGGCCGCCCGGTGTCTGAGCCCCGCAGCCCGGGGACAGCACGCAGGGCCGCCCGGTGTCTGAGCCCCGCAGCCCGGGGACAGCACGCAGGGCCGCCCGGTGTCCGGTAGAGGCTCTTACAGGCGGTTTTATACAGTTTACAGCGCGGGAAAGTAAATAATATAGAGTTTACCAGCTGCAGAGTGAGCTAGCTGCTAAGTAGTGATCTGTAAATAGAAACAAACAATCTATAAACTGTGTGAAAGAGGCGGTAGGAGAGGAGGAGAGGCTTCATGTTTGTGGGTACAACGTGTTAAAACTCACCTGGAAGTTTAAGGCTCTCCAGGTGAGTTCACCGAGCCGGGCGGGTTGGGCTCATTCAGCCTTTATAAAAAGCTCCGGCATCAGGTTGAGAGCTCAGCTGTAGCCCCGGACAGGTGAACACACACCTGGCTTTGTTTTGTTTAAAGTCTGTGGATGCTTGATTAGATAATGAGGCAGCTCCGCCCACCCGAGCATGACCGGGCGGCGTGGAGACGCAAAACAAACGCACGTCAGGTTCAGCATCATTTAACTCTAACTTCATATTTATAGTTATAGTTATATTTCTTTTTCTCTGTTAGATATCACAGTTGAAGCTGCAGCCATTATTTTCATTATTGATTAATCTTTCTATTAGTTTGCTGATGAATCAATAAGTTGTCTGGTTCATAAAATATTGATCACTTTGATGTCACAGATACAGAAGAACCAGTAAATATTCACATTGAAGCAGCTGAATGAGGAACTTTTTCTACTTAAAAAATGAATAAAAATCAATGAATCACAGCTGAATATACTTTTAATCCAAACAGTAGAAAGTCTTTATCCATCTATTAAAGGACCAGTTCACAGTTTATCAGCAGCTCTTAAACTAGTAACACAAGTAACATTATGTGTGTTTATCTTGCTGTAATGATTCCTCCTGTTCATACTGATCATTAAAAGATCCCGTAATAACAGCCGACAACGTAATCACTTCGATAACATAATAACAGCCGACAACGTAATAACGACGATAGCATAATAACAGCCGACAACGTAATAACGACGATAGCATAATAACAGCCGACAACGTAATCACTTCGATAGCATAATAACAGCCGGCAACGTAATAACGACGATAGCATAATAACAGCCGACAACGTAATAACGACGATAGCATAATAACAGCCGACAACGTAATCACTTCGATAACATAATAACAGCCGACAACGTAATAACGACGATAGCATAATAACAGCCGACAACGTAATAACGACGATAGCATAATAACAGCCGACAACGTAATCACTTCGATAGCATAATAACAGCCGGCAACGTAATAACGACGATAGCATAATAACAGCCGGCAACTTAATAACGACGATAGCATAATAACAGCCGACAACGTTACAACGACGATGGCATTATAAAAGCCGACAAAGTAATCACTGCGATAGCGTAATAACAGCTGAAAACGTAATAACGACGATAGCGTAATAACAGCTGAAAACGTAATAACGGCGATAGCGTAATAACGACGATAACGTCATAACAGCCGACAACGTAATAACAGCCGACAACGTAATAACGACGATAGCGTAATAACAGCCGACAACGTAATAACGACGATAGAATAATAACGACGATAACGTAATAATAGCCGACAACGTAATAACGACGACAGCGTAATAACGATGATAGCATAATAACAGCCGGTAACGTAATAACGACGATAGAATAATAACGACGATAACGTAATAATAGCCGACAACGTAATAACGACGATAGCATAATAACAGCCGACAACGTAATAACGACGACAGCGTAATAACGATGATAGCATAATAACAGCCGGCAACGTAATAACGACGATAGAATAATAACGACGATAGCATAATAACAGCCGACAACGTGATAACGAAGATAACGTAATAACAGCCGACAACGTTATAACGACGATAACATAATAACAGCCGACAAACGTAATAACGACGATAGCATAATAACAGCCGACAACGTAATCACGACGATAGCGTAATAACAGCCGACAACATAATAATGATGATGGCATAATAACAGCCGACAACGTAATAACGACGATAGAATAATAACAACGATAGCATAATAACAGCCGACAACTTAGTAACAGCCGACAACGTAATAATGATGATAGCATAATAACAGCCGACAACTTAGTAACAGCCGACAACTTAGTAACAGCCGACAACGTAATAACGACGATAGAATAATAACGACGATAACATAATAACAGCCGACAAACGTAATAACGACGATAGCATAATAACAACCGACAACGTAATAACGACGATAACATAATAACAGCCGACAAACGTAATAACGACGATAGCATAATAACAACCGACAACGTAATAACGACGATAGCATAATAACAGCCGACAACGTAATAACGACGATAGCATAATAACAGCCGACAACGTAATAACGACGATAGCGTAATAACAGCCGACAACGTAATAACGACGATAACATAATAACAACCGACAACGTAATAACGACGATAGCATAATAACAGCCGACAACGTAATAACGACGATAGCATAATAACAGCCGACAACGTAATCACGACGATAACATAATAACAGCCGACAACGTAATAATGATGATAGCATAATAACAGCCGACAACGTAATAACGACGATAGCGTAATAACAGCCGACAACGTAATAACAGCCGACAACGTAATAGCGACGATAGCGTAATAACAGCCGACAACGTAATAACGACGATAGCGTAATAACAGCCGACAACGTAATAACAGCCGACAACGTAATAACGACGATAGCATAATAACGACGATAACGTAATAAC